>NW_027102620.1:0-34871 GCF_035609145.1 Eleutherodactylus coqui | reverse complement strand
TAAGATAATAATAATAAACATTATTTGTATAGCGCCAACATATCCCGCAGCGCTTACATAGACAGGGGGGGATACAGAAAGACAAAAGGACAGACATTACAGAACCGCGGTTACATAGTAATCAGCCGATGGAAACATAATAGGGGTCCTGCTCCAACGAGCTTACATACTACAAGTAATGGGGTGATACAGAAGGTAAAGGGGCTGGAGATGTGCACAGTATGGTGGGGTGGAGATGTGCACGGTATGGCGGGGTGGAGATGTGCACGGTATGGCGGGGTGGAGATGTGCACGGTATGGCGGGGTGGAGATGTGCGCGGTATGGGGAGGTGGAGATGTGCACGGTATGGTGGGGTGGAGATGTGCACGGTATGGAGAGGTGGAGATGTGCACGGTATGGTGGGGGGGAGATGTGCCCGGTATGGTGGGGTGGAGATGTGCACGGTATGGAGAGGTGGAGATGTGCACGGTATGGTGGGGGGGAGATGTGCGCGGTATGGCGGGGTGGAGATGTGCGCGGTATGGTGGGGTGGAGATGTGCACGGTATGACAGGGTGGAGATGTGCACGGTATGGTGGGGGGGAGATGTGCACGGTATGGAGAGGTGGAGATGTGCACGGTATGGTGGGGGGGGAGATATGCACGGTATGGCGGGGTGGAGATGTGCGCGGTATGGTGGGGTGGAGATGTGCACGGTATGACAGGGTGGAGATGTGCACGGTATGGCGGGGTGGAGATGTGCCCGGTATGGCGGGGTGGAGATGTGCACGGTATGGCGGGGTGGAGATGGGCACGGTATGGCGGGGTGGAGATGGGCACGGTATGGCGAGGTGGAGAGTGAGGGATGCTATACACACAGACAATGGTCAGACATTTAGCCGTGTGACGGCAGAATCAGTATGACTGCAGGAGCGCTTTAGGATGGCTAGCAGGGATTGCAGTCGGTAGGTCAGGGAGCATGTTATCAGGGGGGTACAGAGGGGTTTGTTTAGGGAATGTGGTATGCCTCCCTGAAGAGGTGCGTTTTTAGAGCACGCCTGAAGTTCTGCGAGTCCTGGATTGCTCGGGTAGCCTTTGGTAGTGCGTTCCAGAGGACCGGTGCTGCTCTGGAGAAGTCTTAGAGGCGGGAATGAGAAGTTCAAATTAAAGGGGCGCTCAGTCTGGTTGCATTAGCAGAGCGGAGAGCCCGGGCTGGGTGATGGATTGAGATGAGGGAGGCGATATAGGGGGGCGCTGCACTGTGGAGGGCTTTGTGGATGAGGGATACAATATAGGGGGCGCTGCGCTGTGGATGAGGGATACAATATAGGGGGGCGCTGCGCTGTGGATGAGGGATACAATATAGGGGGCGCTGCGCTGTGGATGAGGGATACAATATAGGGGGTGCTGCACTGTGGATGAGGGATACAATATAGGGGGGCGCTGCACTGTGGATGAGGGATACAATATAGGGGGGCGCTGCGCTGTGGATGAGGGATACAATATAGGGGGGCGCTGTGCTGTGGATGAGGGATACAATATAGGGGGGCGCTGCACTGTGGATGAGGGATACAATATAGGGGGGCGCTGCACTGTGGATGAGGGATACAATATAGGGGGGCGCTGCGCTGTGGATGAGGGAAACAATATAGGGGGGCGCTGCGCTGTGGATGAGGGATACAATATAGGGGGGCGCTGTGGATGAGGGATACAATATAGGGGGCGCTGCGCTGTGGATGAGGGATACAATATAGGGGGCGCTGCGCTGTGGATGAAGGATACAATATAGGGGGCGCTGCGCTGTGGATGAGGGATACAATATAGGGGGGCGCTGTGGATGAGGGATACAATATAGGGGGGCGCTGTGGATGAGGGATACAATATAGGGGGGCGCTGCGCTGTGGATGAGGGATACAATATAGGGGGGCGCTGTGCTGTGGATGATGGATACAATATAGGGGGGTGCTGCTCTGTGGATGAGGGATACAATATAGGGGGGCGCTGTGGATGAGGGATACCATATAGGGGGGCGCTGTGGATGAGGGATACAATATAGGGGGGCGCTGTGGATGAGGGATAGAATATAGGGGGGCGCTGTGCTGTGGATGAGGGATACAATATAGGGGGGCGCTGTGCTGTAGATGAGGGATACAATATAGGGGGGCGCTGCGCTGTGGATGAGGGATACAATGTAGGGGGGCGCAGTGCTGTGGATGAGGGATACAATATAGGGGGGCGCTGCGCTGTGGATGAGGGATACAATATAGGGGGCGCTGCACTGTGGATGAGGGATACAATATAGGGGGGCGCTGTGGATGAGGGATACAGTATAGGGGGGTGCTGCGCTGTGGATGAGGGATACAATGTAGGATGGCGCTGTGCTGTGGATGAGGGATACAGTATAGGGGGGTGCTGCGCTGTGGATGAGGGATACAATATAGGGGGGCGCTGTGCTGTGGATGAGGGATACAATATAGGGGGCGCTGCACTGTGGATGAGGGATACAATATAGGGGGCGCTGCGCTGTGGATGAGGGATACAATATAGGGGGGCGCTGCACTGTGGATGAGGGATACAATGTAGGATGGCACGGTGCTGTGGATGAGGGATACAATATAGGGGGACGCTGTGCTGTGGATGAGGGATACAATATAGGGGGCGCTGCGCTGTGGATGAGGGATACAATATAGGGGCGCTGCGCTGTGGATGAGGGATACAATGTAGGGGGGCGCAGTGCTGTGGATGAGGGATACAATATAGGGGGGCGCTGCGCTGTGGATGAGGGATACAATATAGGGGGCGCTGTGGATGAGGGATACAGTATAGGGGGGCGCTGCACTGTGGATGATGGATACAATATAGGGGGGCGCTGTGGAGGGCTTTATGGATGAGGGTAGTAAGTGTGAAGTGAATTCTGTATGTAACGGGCAGCCAGTGCAGTGACTGGCACAGGGCAGAGGCGTCCGAGTAGCGGCTGGACAGGAAGATGAGCCTGGCTGCCGCATTCAGGATGGATTGGAGAGGGTAGAGTCTGGTGCAGGGGGGGGGCGATCAGCAACGAGTTGCAATAATCGAGCCGGGAGTAGATGAGGGCAACAGTAAGCATTTTCAGCGTGTCTGCGGTGAGAAAAGAGCGGATTCTTGTGATGTTCTTGAGGTGCAGCTGACATGTTCGGGCCAGAGATTGGATGTAGGGGGTAAATGATAGATCAGAGTCAAATATGACCCCAAGGCAGCGGGCATGCTGGGAGTTATAGTGCCACACACTGAGATGGAGATGTCAGGATGAGGTCGGTTAGGGGAAGGAGGAAACACCAGTAAGTCAGTGTTAGAGAGGTTTAGTTTTAGGTAGAGAGAGGACATGGTGTTAGAGACAGCGGACAGACAGTCGGTGATGTTTTGGAGTAAAGGTGCAGAGATGTCACGGGCAGAGGTGTATAGCTGGGTGTCATCAGCATACAGGTGGTATTGGAGGCCAAATCTCCTGATGGTTTGTCCAATAGGAGCTGTGTAGATGGAGAAGAGGAGGGGCCGAGGACCGAGCCCAGGGGTACCCCAACAGCAAGGGGAAGAGGAGGGGAGGTAGAGCCAGCAAAGGAGACGCTGAAAGAGCGGTCAGATGGTTAGGAGGAGAACCAGGAGAGAGCAGTGTCCTTTCGGCCAATGGAGCATAGCATACTGAGGAGGAGTTTGTGGTCAACAGTGTCAAATGCTGCGGAAAGTTCGAGGAGGATCAGTAGGGAGTAATCACTCCTCGATTTGGCTGTCAGTAGGTCATTGGATACCCTTGTAAGGGCAGTTTCTGTCGAGTGTTGCGGTCGGAAGCCAGACTGTAGGGGGTCTAGGAGAGAGTGCTCTGATAGATGGCTTACAAGGCGGGAGTAAACCAGGCGTTCTAGTAGTTTGGAGATGAAGGGGAGGTTTGAGATGGGTCGGTAGTTGGCAGCATCAGTCGTGTCCAGAGTCGGCTTCTTTAGCAGTGGGGATATGATGGCGTGTTTGAAAGAGGGAAAGATGCCAAAGGTCAGAGAGAGGTTGAATATAGTGCTGAGATGGGAGATGACCACTGGAGAGAAGGAACGGAGGAGGTGTGAGGGGAGAGGGATCGGAGGAGGTGTGAGGGGAGAGGGTCGCTAGCGCAGGTGGTGGGGCGAGCAGAGAAGAGCAATCGGGAGACTTCTTTCTCTGTCGCTGGTCTGAGTACAGACAGTGAGCAGGAGCTAGATGCTGTGCTGACAGGACTAGGGTCAGGGCTAGTCTGGGATTGGGAAGTTATTTCCTGACGGATGTCATCCAATTTTCTGTTTGCAGTAAGCAGCCAGCTCTTCAGCACTGAGATCCGTCACCGGGGGCTGCGGTTTAGGGCTGAGAAGGGAGTGAAAAGTATCAAAGAGCCGTTTAGGGTTGTGCGATAGGGAGGAGACTAGAGAGGTGAAGTAGACTTGTTTGGCGTGGTGGAGGGCGAGGTTGTAGGTTCTGAGCATAAATTTGTAGTGGAGGACGTCTGCGGACGTTTGCAATTTCCTCCACAGCCGTTCAGCACTTCTAGAGCACCGCCGAATGAAGCGCATTTGAGGCGTGAGCCAGGGTTGCCGCGTTGTACATCGAATGGCTCTGGTCCTGGGGGGTGCCGCTTCATCCAGGGCATGTTTGAGAGCGGTGTTGTAGTGAGCAGCAGCCAGGTTGGGGCAGGAGAGGAGAGAGATAGGGGACAGAGAGGACTGTAGGGATTCAGCAAAGTCCTGGGTGTGAATGGCCTTAAGGTTCCTGTAGGTACGGTAGGTAGGTGGGTCTGGAGAGATGTTAGGGAGCGTGACAGAGAAAGAGAGGAGGTTATGATCTGAGAGCGGGAGAGGGGAGTTAGTGAAGTTGGAAGCAGAGCAGAGACAGAGGAAGACCAGATCTAGAGTATTGCTATCCCTTTGAGTGGGAGAGGCTGTGAGTTGAGAGAGAAAAAGGGAGGAGGTGAGCGAAAGAAACTGAGAGGCAGATGGAGAGATGGGGTCATTAGTGGGAATGTTAAAATCACCTAAGATGAGTGTTGGAATTTCACAGCATAGGAAGTGGGGGAGCCAGGCAGCAAAGTGGTCCAAAAACAGGCGAGGAGCACCTGGGTGCAGTAGATAACTGCTACTTGCATAGACAGCGGACAAAAAAGCCATAGCATGTGTACTTCAAATGATGGAAAAGTGAGTGAGGGAGAAGATGGTGAGGGAGTACATAGCCGACCGTACCAATGTCCTCCGTGATCCCTCTGCTCCATACAACTATTGGGTGTCAAAACTGGACATGAACTTGCGCTGTACACCTTGGAGGTGCTGGCCTGCCCTGCTGCTAGCGTGTTATCAGAGAGGGTGTTTAGTGATGCTGGGGGAATTATCACGGATAAGCGTACCCGCTTGTCAACTGACAGCGCCGACAGGCTTACACTTATTAAGATGAACAAAGCTTGGTCTACCCTTCTCTGATCCTCCTCCTCCTAAACCAGCATGTCAGCACACTGAACAGCCAATTCATCAGAGGGCCAAAAGGCTCAGTAAAAACTATTTTTTTTCGGAGGGCTGCAATTGGCTCTGTCAAAACAATTTTTTCAGAGGGCCGCCTCCAGGTTCTCGCCCCCAATTTTGAAGAGGTCCACCACTAGACAACAAACATGCTGGTTCCAGCTTCATACGCCCACAGAGTCCACAAATGTATCCCAGCGCAGTGTCCAGCTATCTAACACCGAGACAGAATGAATTGTCCTGGTTTGAACACTCTAATTTCTTCATAGTACATGTTGTCTTTCCCTGGGGCACTGCTTAACAAGCCCCTCGGGGAGATGCAGGGGCTGGGACAGGCGGTAGCTTGCCTGTCGGTGGACCGCCACCTGGATCCTATTAATAAAGTATGAGCTGTGTGTTTAAAAAATATTTCAGGGGTTCCCATGCAATCTGGGTCAAAAAATCTTTCAGGGATTCAACTATACTCTTGGTACACAAATTGTTCAAGATGTCGCCTATAGTCTTGGTACACATGTTACAGGGGTTCGCCTATACTCTTGGTACACAAATCTATCAGAGGTTCGCCTATACTCTTGGTACACATGTTACAGGGGTTCGCCTATACTCTTGGTACACAAATCTTTCAGGGGTTCGCCTATACTCTTGGTACACCAATTTTTCATGTGTTCGCCTATACTCTTGGTACACATGTTACAGGGGTTCGCCTATACTCTTGGTACACAAATCTATCAGAGGTTCGCCTATACTCTTGGTACACAAATCTATCAGAGGTTCGCCTATACTCTTGGTACACAAATCTTTCAGGGGTTCGCCTATACTCTTGGTACACATGTTACAGGGGTTCGCCTATACTCTTGGTACACAAATCTATCAGAGGTTCGCCTACACTCTTGGTACACAAATCTTTCAGGGCTTCGCCTATACTCTTGGTACACCAATTTTTCATGTGTTCACCTATACTCTTGGTACACAAATCTTTCAGGGGTTCGCCTATACTCTTGGTACACAAATGTTACAGGGGTTCGCCTATACTCTTGGTACACAAATGTTTCAGGGGTTCGCCTATACTCTTGGTACACAAATCTTTCAGGGGTTCGCCTATACTCTGGGTAAACAAATACCCTGCACTCTCGCTCAATAAATCTTTCTGATTCTCACCTGCAATCTTGGTAACAAAAAATGTCTTTTCTTTAAAATGGGTTGTTTTCTTCATTAAAATGTATAAGTCCTGACCTCTGAGTGCCCCCTGTCCTGGAGTTTGCGGCTAATGAAATGCTGCCACGGAGGTGGCATGGGGTGGCACTTACAGTCATACATTAATTTGCCTGTGATTTGTCAGCTATGAAGCACAATTATAAAAGGGTCACATGTCATACGGAAACGTATCCCAGCGCGGTGTCCATCTTTGGCCACTAATTGCTTTACCGTTCATGCAGTCTTTCCCTGGGGCACTGGTTAACAAGCTCTCGGAGGGATTTTTTAACATTTTTTCTGTCTTTGCACGCTTCCTCAACCAGCAGAGGCGTCGTCGTGTGCCCGGACGCTCAGAGGGGGTGCCCGGGTTGGACGGCTGCCCGCCAGCTAACGCGGGCAGACTGGCAGAGTGGGGACTCGGGGACTCCATGGCTTTGTCCCAAAGGGAGGTGGCAGAGTGTCCACTGCAGTGTCTTGACTCCAGTGTGTGCTTCCCCACTCCTTCTCAGCACTTTGAGAAAATAGGTCAAAGACCGCCAGCTCTCTGCCAGTACTCCTGGACAAAGGTGTGTTGACCCGAACCTCCGGGATGAGAGGAGAGGGCCACTCCTATTTCGCGTGCCGCTCCGCGTGGGGGCGGCATCGGTCCGTCGGACGTCAGTAGCCAGAAGGACCAGGCTACGGTGTTGCGGAGCTCCTGTTGGCGAAGTAGGCGAAGGGGTGTGCCTTACCTCGTCTGGACACTGCACTGGGAAACATTTTCAGAAGACTGTGGATGCAGACTCGTGCCTGCATCCTGGGGGGGGATTGGACAGCAATGCCAGCATGTAACACAGGAGAAGAGGCAGTGGTGTCACCCGCCGGCGGTGATTGGCCTTCGCTTCACCTATTGTGGTGCTTAGCTAAGATGTGCCAGCACATGTGCCTTGCTGATTATGGTATGGCACAACTAAATTGTTAGGGGGTGACCGTCAGGCTCTTGCCCACAATTTGGCTTGATAGTGCAACCTGGGAGCCTTAGATGCACCCATACATACTGCCCCTGCTGTTCCCTATCCATTTCTGGGATGTTTTCATCACTTTCTGATGTTTTCAGGTGTTTCACACACCCTTCCCTATGCAGAGCATCTGTCATCTTGAAAAATGCTTGAGTCTCCCATTGACTTCAATGGGGTTCATTACTCGAAACGAGCTCTCGAGCATTACGAAAAGCTTGACTCGAGTAACGAGCACCCGAGCATTTTGGTGCTCGCTTATCTCTAGTCACCATGCATTTCAAAGCAGCACATAACATATAATATATAGCTCAGTACTAACACAGTAAACATTTTCACACAGCAATTTGCCACTGTAGCACAATCTCCTCTCAGGGCAATAAAATCATGTACTTTATAGCACCATAACACTCACCTCAATTGTCCAGACAGCATTCAAGTATTTACGTAAAAATTTCAAACTCTACCCAAAAGCATACCAATCTGCTGGGCTCTTTGCATGGATTAAAGTATGAATATGCCCTCTTTTACCAGCGCAGATTGTCATTCACAGCCTCAGGGGGGAAAAAAAACAGACACTTTCTAAGAAATCTTACTTTTTTGTATAGCGCGCTCTGTCTGTGTTTTCCCATTGATATGAAAGTCACTGAATTCGTTGCTGGGGTCAGGAGTCGATCCAATGTCATGCCCCACATTGGGCGCCAAAAATGTTAGTGCAAACTAGCATTTTCTATACGATATGCTATTGGGGTCCAAATTCAATTTTTAGAGGTAAGCTGAGCTCAGGAGACTAACATTAAATCACACAGCATGGGATGTGATCCAAAGTAATTTATTTATTAATTAACAGACAGCAGCTTATATACAGGCACATGATCTAATTACAATAATTTAAATCTATTATTCATTTATTATCATTGGTCAAAAAACATAAGCATGCAAGATAAGGAATTTAACATCTAAAGTACTTCAGGAAAAGCAGTGCAGACGCAGTAGAATTCTATATGATTAACTTCTCTGAACACAACGGTACTTTAATTATAAACAATAATTGTTTAGAGAAAGACAGGAGAGCAGGCGCAATGACCCGAGACATTCTATCTAGGGCCTTGGAATGTTCTAATCATCGAGGTCCCTTCTTATTCTTCAATACATTTTAGCAAATCATGCAGCAGAAAAGTACAAAATAATTGACACAGAAGATGGCTACTTGCTCACAAAATGGCTACACATAGGATGGAACATGGAGTCATATTTAATTCACTGACAATAGGCATTCACACATGACAGCACTGGAAGTCTTCAGTAGGCTCTGGGCTACCATCCTAACCCATCAATCACATCTCGGGAAAGGAAAGGCTGATGTGGCGCTGGAGGGGAGCCCTACCTCCTACCTGGCTGTTTAGACATGTCTTCAGTTTTCACTGTGGCATCTAAATAATTAACGGATGTGATCATGTGTGTTTCTAGCCTAATAGGAATGTGATAAATTTGTAAATTGGATGAAAAAAATCCTGAAATCCATTTTTAATCCTTTCAGAAAAACCCGGTGAGAGATCTGAGGGAAACTTCATATTACCTACAATTTATAGGGTAGAAGATGAAGATATCGTTCAGCGCTCTTCAGGAGAAAACCTCATTCCCTCTAATGTACCTCCAGGACTTCACAGTACAGATCCATCATATAATCCCCCTAACCATGAGGAACCTTCTCCTGACCAATCACAGGTTGTTACCACAATTGTGGGTGAGAATGGGAAGAAAAGATATCAATGTGGTGAATGTGGAAAACAGTTTACACGTAGAACAAACCTTATTCTACACATAAAAATTCACAAAAGAGAGAAGCCGTATTCCTGCCCAGAATGTGGGGAAGGTTTTACACAGAAATCAAAATTTGATAAACATAACAGAATTCACACGAGAGAGAAGCCGTATTCATGTCCAGAATGTGGGAAATGCTTTGCAAGTAAATCATACCTTGCTTCCCACGAGGGAATTCACACAGGAGAGAAACCGTTTACATGTTCAGAATGTGGGAGATGCTTTAGAAGTAAACCAAGCCTTGTTATACATGAGAGAACTCACACAGGAGAGAAGCCATTTTCTTGTTCAGAATGTGAGAAATGTTTTACAAATAAACCAGATCTTGTTAAACATCAGAGAAGTCACACAGGAGAGAAGCCGTATTCATGTTCAGAATGTTGGAGAGGCTTTATTACTAAAGGCAAACTTACAGATCATCAGAAAACTCACACAGGGGAGAGGTCGTATTCATGTGCAGAATGTGGGAAAACTTTTATAAACAAATCAAATCTTAATGCACATCTGAAAAAACACATCAGAGAGAAACAGAAATATTCATGTTCAAAATGTGAGAAATATTTTGTTAGTATACTAGATCTGGCTAATCATCTGAGAAGTCACACAGGAGAGAAACCATTTACATGTTCAGAATGTGGGAGATGCTTTAGAAGTAAACCAAGCCTTGTTATACATGAGAGAACTCACACAGGAGAGAAGCCATATTCATGTTCAGAATGTGAGAAATGTTTTACAAATAAACCAGATCTTGTTAAACATCAGAGATATCACACAGGAGAGAAGCCGTATACATGCTCAGACTGTGGGAGAGGATTTATTACTAAAGGCAAACTTACAGATCATGAGAAAACTCACACAGGGGAGAGGTCGTATTCATGTGCAGAATGTGGGAAAACCTTTATAAATAAATCAAATCTTAATACACATCTGAAAAAACACACAGAAGATAAACAGAAATATTCATGTTCAAAATGTGAGAAATATTTTGTTAGTATACCGGATCTGGCTAATCATCTGAGAAGTCACACAGGAGAGAAGCCTCTTTGATCTACATGTGAAAAATGTTTTATAATTAAATGAAGTTTTGAAACTCTTCAGAGAATTCACACAGAGAAGAAACCAGATTGTGATTCACAGAAAAAATGTAACCCATCAGTTATTCACAGACAGTGAACAGTCAATAAGAGAGATTATTTCTGGGTGGAGTCAGACTGGATCTGCCAAACACCCAAATTCTATGTACCTGAGGTGACCTGTGAGCACGATCCATGGAGAAGTATTGTGGATGGAAGAAGAGAAGATCCTGGCTTACTTCCAGAGCAGCGACCCTGAATTGTCCCCATGAACCTTCTTATTACTGTACAAATCACTGAATAAACCTACTTGTGAAATATAACTCTTATTTCTACCTTCAGATATATCAAAACCATGACAAATATCCGCTCTCCAACCAATCCAAGTACGACATGGGGGGTGGGGGGACTGCTGCTGGCTCTAATGACACCTGAATGGTCCTCCACTGCAGAGGTAACCCACCTCAACAGCCTTACACTGGTTGTCCTTATGTCGTGGAACCTTCCTTTGTGGAACCACGGCTTACTCAATTTGGAATGTTTACACCCCTCCATATTAATTCTGAATTGATAATGCGCATAAGAAGTTTTCACACTGACACGAGGTTCAGCATGTATAGCTTCCTCAATTCTACTTTATTGTTGGGCGCGTAGCCTGTTTTAAAAGAGTTTAACACATCCGCCCATCTGGGCAGGTCAAAGGATTACATAGATACAACGTATTGTTTAATTATTGGATAAGCATCTTGCAATTCGTCCATCCTCCGGTCATCTGTGATTGGCCATCAGGTGGTGGATGAAATGACTGGGTTGTCTTAGGCCCACGTGTGGTTCCTTCGATATAATTGGGTTACATCATGAGTTAGTAATAGCATAGACCTCCCATGTTATTTGCATACGTTTCCAGTAAAATTGCTTGGGTAATTTCTGCGGTAGCTGTTTCAGACTGCGGTTATCTATGTCTGAGTTATACTTCTCCTAAAGGCACAAACAGTCGGAAAAATAGATATATTTATAGGTTGGTTTCATGTTGGCTTCCCCATGTCAGCAGAGTTATAAAACAGATATTTTCATATGAGCGGAAGTACCTATTGCATAACTGTAAGAACATTATATTTGTAGCAAGACAGAAAGCAAATATGTATACAGAATGTTAAATTGACAACTGTCTACTGCCAAGGCCCACCTATCCATATAGATATATACTGGGCTTCCACCACACTTATTGGCCTCTTTAATATTCCTCATTCAAGAAGAATATGAAGATCTGTAAAATAGTGTAGCCGCTGTTAACCCCTTAATGACGCGGCCATTTTTAGTTTTCCATTTTTGTTTTTTCCTCCCCCCTTTAAAAAAATCATAACTCCTTTATTTATCCATCCACGTCACTGTATGAGGGCTTGTTTTTTGCGGGATGAGTTGTATTTTTCAATGGTGCTATTTAAAGTACCATATAATGTACTGAAAAACTTTTAAAAAATTCTAAGTGGAGTAAAATGGAAAAAAAACGACATTTTGCCATCTTTTAGTACGTCTTGCTTCTACGGCGCACAAATGGCAACAAAAACGAGATGATAACTTTATTCTATGGGTCGGTACGATTACTACGATGCCAAACTTGTTTAGGTTTTTTTTTACTATACTCTTCTTTTTTTTTTTTAAAGACATAAAATTTTTTTCAATTATTTTCTGTCGTCATTTTGTGCGCGCGATAACTTTTTTATTTTTCCGTCGACGTAGTTGAGTAAGGTCTCATTTTTTGCGGGATGTCCTGTAGTTTCTGATAGTACCATTTTGGAATACATATGACTTTTTGATCGCTTTTTATTGCGTTTTTTCTTGGAGACAGGGTAACTAAAAAAGTGCATTTCTGGCGTTCTTCATTTTTTGTTTCGGACGACGTTCACCGTGCGGGAAAAATTATGTGCTACTTTGATAGATCGGACTTTTACGGACGCGGCGATATCAAATACATATTTTTAATTTATTATTTAGATTTTTTAATAATAGATATGGCAAAAGGGGGGTGATTTAAACTTTTACAACTTTTTTTTTTTTTCAATTAAAAAAAAACTTTATTGATTCTTTTTTTTACTTTACTTTGAAGTCCCCCTGCTATAGCATTACGTCATACTGCTTTTTGACAGGCAGCCTATGAAGCCACCCCACGGGGACGGCTTGATAGGCAGTCTGCTAAGGCAGCCCTGGGGCCTTTCATTACGCCCCCGGCTGCCATGATATGTGCAAGGCTCCCCCGATCTCACCGCGGGGGGGCCGCGCGGGACCCCCGAACATCGTTCGGGGGATTTAAATGCCGCTGTCAGAATTGACAGCGGCGTTTAAATGGTTAATAGCCGCGATCGGCCGCGCGGCCGCTCGCGGCTATTGCCCGCGGGTGTCAGCTGTTATAAACAGCTGATGCCCGCACTGTATGAAGAGAGGTTGCCACGCAACCTCTCTTCATACATACCCCGACGCTCCATGACGTACCAGGTACGTCATTGGTCGTTAAGGGGTTAAAGAAATTCACCAGACCTGGAAAAATTAAGATAAGTATTGTATCTTTAACCCCTTAGTGATGCCCCCATTGTGTTTTTAGATCCTAGCTAACTGGGCTTTAACCCCTTCCCGCCCCATGACGTACCGGTACGTCATGGGAGCGGGGTACTTTCTGCAACATGACGTACCGGTAAGTCATGTCATTAAAGTGTCGCCGCGGTGACAATCGTGGCGACACAGCAGTGATGCAAGCGCTGCGTCCGTTCTGGGGACCAATCACAGCGGTCCCTCCCCCACGATCACTGTGATTGGTCACGGAAAAACTCCCTGACCAATCACAGCGCGGCAGCGGAGTTCACACTGTTTACAGTAGGGGCTCTGTCTGCAAGCACCTCAGTGTGTTTCCGGTGCTTGTAGACAGAGAACCTACTGTATAGTGTGTGTGAGAAAAACCAGTGATTAGAGTGTAGAATACACAGAGAGTGAGTGATTAGTAGTATAGTGCAGTGTAGTGTAGTGATCAGTAGTGTAGTGTAGTGATCAGCGGTGTAGTGTAGTGATCAGCGGTGTAGTGTAGTGATCAGCAGTGTAGTGTAGTGTAGTGATCAGCAGTGCAGTGTAGTGTAGTGATCAGTAGTGTAGTGTAGTGATCAGCGGTGTAGTGTAGTGATCAGCAGTGTAGTGTAGTGATCAGCAGTGTAGTGATCAGCGGTGTAGTGTAGTGATCAGCAGTGTAGTGTAGTGATCAGCAGTGTAGTGTAGTGATCAGCGGTGTAGTGTAGTGATCAGCGGTGTAGTGTAGTGATCAGCAGTGTAGTGTAGTGATCAGCGGTGTAGTGTAGTGATCAGCAGTGTAGTGTAGTGATCAGCAGTGGAGTGTAGTGATCAGCAGTGTAGTGTAGTGATCAGCGGTGTAGTGTAGTGATCAGCGGTGTAGTGTAGTGATCAGCAGTGTAGTGTAGTGATCAGCGGTGTAGTGTAGTGATCAGCGGTGTAGTGTAGTGATCAGCAGTGTAGTGTAGTGATCAGCAGTGTAGTGTAGTGATCAGCAGTGCAGTGATCAGCGGTGTAGTGATCAGCAGTGTAGTATAGTGATCAGCAGTGTAGTGATCAGCGGTGTAGTGTAGTGATCAGCGGTGTAGTGTAGTGATCAGCGGTGTAGTGTAGTGATCAGCGGTGTAGTGTAGTGATCAGCGGTGTAGTGTAGTGATCAGCGGTGTAGTGTAGTGATCAGCGGTGTAGTGTAGTGATCAGCGGTGTAGTGTAGTGATCAGCGGTGTAGTGTAGTGATCAGCGGTGTAGTGATCAGCGGTGCAGTGTAGTGATCAGCAGTGTAGTGATCAGCAGTGTAGTGATCAGCAGTGTAGTGTAGTGATCAGCAGTGTAGTGTAGTGATCAGCAGTGTAGTGTAGTGATCAGCAGTGTAGTGATCAGCGGTGTAGTGTAGTGATCAGCAGTGTAGTGTAGTGATCAGCGGTGTAGTGTAGTGATCAGCGGTGTAGTGTAGTGATCAGCGGTGTAGTGTAGTGATCAGCGGTGTAGTGTAGTGATCAGCGGTGTAGTGTAGTGATCAGCAGTGTAGTGTAGTGATCAGCAGTGTAGTGGAGTGATCAGCAGTGTAGTGTAGTGATCAGCAGTGTAGTGTAGTGATCAGCAGTGTAGTGGAGTGATCAGCGGTGTAGTGTAGTGATCAGCAGTGTAGTGTAGTGATCTGTAGTGTAGTGATCAGCAGTGTAGTGTAGTGATCAGCAGTGTAGTGTAGTGATCAGCAGTGTAGTGTAGTGATCAGCGGTGTAGTGTAGTGATCAGCGGTGTAGTGTAGTGATCAGCGGTGTAGTGTAGTGATCAGCAGTGTAGTGTAGTGTAGTGATCAGCTGTGTAGTGTAGTGATCAGCAGTGTAGTGTAGTGTAGTGATCAGCAGTGTAGTGTAGTGATCAGCGGTGTAGTGTAGTGATCAGCGGTGTAGTGTAGTGATCAGCGGTGTAGTGTAGTGATCAGCGGTGTAGTGTAGTGATCAGCAGTGTAGTGTAGTGATCAGCGGTGTAGTGTAGTGATCAGCGGTGTAGTGTAGTGATCAGCGGTGTAGTGTAGTGATCAGCGGTGTAGTGTAGTGATCAGCGGTGTAGTGTAGTGATCAGCAGTGTAGTGTAGTGATCAGCAGTGTAGTGGAGTGATCAGCAGTGTAGTGGAGTGATCAGCAGTGTAGTGTAGTGATCAGCAGTGTAGTGTAGTGATCAGCAGTGTAGTGGAGTGATCAGCGGTGTAGTGTAGTGATCAGCAGTGTAGTGTAGTGATCTGTAGTGTAGTGATCAGCAGTGTAGTGTAGTGATCAGCAGTGTAGTGTAGTGATCAGCAGTGTAGTGTAGTGATCAGCGGTGTAGTGTAGTGATCAGCGGTGTAGTGTAGTGATCAGCGGTGTAGTGTAGTGATCAGCAGTGTAGTGTAGTGTAGTGATCAGCTGTGTAGTGTAGTGATCAGCAGTGTAGTGTAGTGTAGTGATCAGCAGTGTAGTGTAGTGATCAGCAGTGTAGTGTAGTGTAGTGTAGTGATCAGCAGTGTAGTGGAGTGATCAGCGGTGTAGTGTAGTGATCGGCAGTGTAGTGTAGTGATCGGCAGTGTAGTGTAGTGATCGGCAGTGTAGTGTAGTGATCTGCAGTGTAGTGATCAGCAGTGTAGTGATCAGCAGTGTAGTGTAGTGTAGTGATCAGCGGTGTAGTGTAGTGATCAGCGGTGTAGTGTAGTGATCAGCGGTGTAGTGATCAGCGGTGTAGTGTAGTGTAGTGATCAGCAGTGTAGTGTAGTGATCAGCGGTGTAGTGTAGTGATCAGCGGTGTAGTGTAGTGATCAGCGGTGTAGTGTAGTGATCAGCAGTGTAGTGTAGTGATCAGCGGTGTAGTGTAGTGATCAGCAGTGTAGTGTAGTGATCAGCAGTGTAGTGATCAGCAGTGTGGTGTAGTGATCAGCGGTGTAGTGTAGTGATCAGCGGTGTAGTGTAGTGATCAGCGGTGTAGTGTAGTGATCGGCAGTGTAGTGTAGTGATCGGCAGTGTAGTGTAGTGATCGGCGGTGTAGTGTAGTGATCGGCAGTGTAGTGATCAGCAGTGTAGTGATCAGCAGTGTAGTGTAGTGATCAGCGGTGTAGTGTAGTGATCAGCGGTGTAGTGTAGTGATCAGCGGTGTAGTGTAGTGATCAGCGGTGTAGTGATCAGCGGTGTAGTGTAGTGTAGTGATCAGCAGTGTAGTGTAGTGATCAGCGGTGTAGTGTAGTGATCAGCAGTGTAGTGTAGTGATCAGCGGTGTAGTGTAGTGATCAGCAGTGTAGTGTAGTGATCAGCAGTGTAGTGATCAGCAGTGTGGTGTAGTGATCAGCGGTGTAGTGTAGTGATCAGCGGTGTAGTGTAGTGATCAGCGGTGTAGTGTAGTGATCAGCGGTGTAGTGTAGTGATCAGCGGTGTAGTGTAGTGATCAGCGGTGTAGTGTAGTGATCAGCGGTGTAGTGTAGTGATCAGCGGTGTAGTGTAGTGATCAGCGGTGTAGTGTAGTGATCAGCGGTGTAGTGTAGTGATCAGCGGTGTAGTGTAGTGATCAGCAGTGTAGTGTAGTGATCAGCAGTGTAGTGTAGTGATCAGCAGTGTAGTGTAGTGATCAGCAGTGTAGTGTAGTGATCAGCAGTGTAGTGTAGTGATCAGCAGTGTAGTGATCAGCAGTGTAGTGTAGTGATCAGCAGTGTAGTGTAGTGATCAGCAGTGTAGTGTAGTGATCAGCGGTGTAGTGTAGTGATCAGCGGTGTAGTGTAGTGATCAGCGGTGTAGTGTAGTGATCAGCGGTGTAGTGTAGTGATCAGCGGTGTAGTGTAGTGATCAGTAGTGTAGTGTAGTGATCAGCAGTGTAGTGTAGTGATCAGCAGTGTAGTGTAGTGATCAGCGGTGTAGTGTAGTGATCAGTAGTGTAGTGTAGTGATCAGCGGTGTAGTGTAGTGATCGGCGGTGTAGTGTAGTGATCGGCGGTGTAGTGTAGTGATCGGCGGTGTAGTGTAGTGATCGGCGGTGTAGTGTAGTGATCGGCGGTGTAGTGTAGTGATCGGCGGTGTAGTGTAGTGATCGGCGGTGTAGTGTAGTGATCGGCGGTGTAGTGTAGTGATCGGCGGTGTAGTGTAGTGATCGGCGGTGTAGTGTAGTGATCGGCGGTGTAGTGTAGTGATCGGCAGTGTAGTGTAGTGATCGGCGGTGTAGTGTAGTGATCGGCAGTGTAGTGTAGTGATCGGCAGTGTAGTGTAGTGATCGGCAGTGTAGTGTAGTGATCGGCAGTGTAGTGTAGTGATCAGCAGTGTAGTGATCAGCAGTGTAGTGTAGTGATCGGCGGTGTAGTGTAGTGATCAGCGGTGTAGTGTAGTGATCAGCGGTGTAGTGTAGTGATCAGCAGTGTAGTGTAGTGATCAGCAGTGTAGTGTAGTGATCAGCAGTGTAGTGTAGTGTAGTGATCAGCGGTGTAGTGTAGTGATCAGCGGTGTAGTGTAGTGATCAGCGGTGTAGTGTAGTGATCAGCGGTGTAGTGTAGTGTAGTGATCAGCAGTGTAGTGTAGTGATCAGCAGTGTAGTGTAGTGATCAGCAGTGTAGTGTAGTGATCAGCGGTGTAGTGTAGTGATCAGCGGTGTAGTGTAGTGTAGTGATCAGCAGTATAGTGTAGTGATCAGCAGTGTAGTGTAGTGATCAGCAGTGTAGTGTAGTGATCAGCAGTGTAGTGTAGTGTAGTGATCAGTAGTGTAGTGATCAGCGGTGTAGTGTAGTGATCAGCAGTGTAGTGTAGTGATCAGCGGTGTAGTGTAGTGTAGTGATCAGCAGTATAGTGTAGTGATCAGCGGTGTAGTGTAGTGATCAGCAGTGTGGTGTAGTGATCAGCGGTGTAGTGTAGGGATCAGCGGTGTAGTGTAGTGATCAGCGGTGTAGTGTAGTGATCAGTAGTGTAGTGTAGTGATCAGCAGTGTAGTGATCAGCAGTGTAGTGTAGTGATCAGCAGTGTAGTGTAGTGATCAGCGGTGTAGTGTAGTGATCAGCGGTGTAGTGTAGTGATCAGCGGTGTAGTGTAGTGATCAGCAGTGTAGTGTAGTGATCAGCAGTGTAGTGTAGTGATCAGCAGTGTAGTGTAGTGATCAGCAGTGTAGTGTAGTGTAGTGATCAGCAGTGTAGTGTAGTGATCAGCAGTGTAGTGTAGTGTAGTGATCAGCAGTGTAGTGTAGTGATCAGCAGTGTAGTGTAGTGATCAGCAGTGTAGTGTAGCGATCAGCAGTGTAGTGTAGTGATCAGCGGTGTAGTGTAGTGATCAGCGGTGTAGTGTAGTGATCAGCAGTGTAGTGTAGCGATCAGCGGTGTAGTGTAGCGATCAGCGGTGTAGTGTAGCGATCAGCGGTGTAGTGTAGTGATCAGCGGTGTAGTGTAGTGATCAGCAGTGTAGTGTAGCGATCAGCGGTGTAGTGTAGCGATCAGCGGTGTAGTGTAGTGATCAGCGGTGTAGTGTAGTGATCAGCAGTGTAGTGTAGTGATCAGCAGTGTAGTGTAGTGATCAGCAGTGTAGTGTAGTGATCAGCGGTGTAGTGTAGTGATCAGCGGTGTAGTGTAGTGATCAGCGGTGTAGTGTAGTGATCAGCGGTGTAGTGTAGTGATCAGCGGTGTAGTGTAGTGATCAGCGGTGTAGTGTAGTGATCAGCAGTGTAGTGTAGTGATCAGCGGTGTAGTGTAGTGATCAGTAGTGTAGTGTGGTGATCAGCAGTGTAGTGATCAGCGGTGTAGTGTAGTGATCAGCGGTGTAGTGTAGTGATCAGCGGTGTAGTGTAGTGATCAGCAGTGTAGTGTAGTGATCAGCAGTGTAGTGTAGTGATCAGCGGTGTAGTGTAGTGATCAGCGGTGTAGTGTAGTGATCAGCGGTGTAGTGGAGTGATCAGCGGTGTAGTGTAGTGATCAGCAGTGTAGTGTAGTGATCAGCAGTGTAGCGATCAGCAGTGTAGTGATCAGCAGTGTAGTGTAGTGATCAGCGGTGTAGTGTAGTGATCAGCAGTGTAGTGTAGTGATCAGCAGTGTAGCGATCAGCAGTGTAGTGATCAGCAGTGTAGTGTAGTGATCAGCGGTGTAGTGTAGTGATCAGCGGTTTGGTGTAGTGATCAGCGGTGTAGTGTAGTGATCAGCGGTGTAGTGTAGTGATCAGCGGTGTAGTGTAGTGATCAGCGGTGTAGTGTAGTGATCAGCGGTGTAGTGTAGTGATCAGCGGTGTAGTGTAGTGATCAGCAGTGTAGTGATCAGCAGTGTAGTGTAGTGATCAGCAGTGTAGTGATCAGCAGTGTAGTGTAGTGATCAGCGGTGTAGTGTAGTGATCAGCAGTGTAGTGTAGTGATCAGCGGTGTAGTGTAGTGATCAGCGGTGTAGTGTAGTGATCAGCGGTGTAGTGTAGTGATCAGCGGTGTAGTGTAGTGATCAGCGGTGTAGTGTAGTGATCAGCAGTGTAGTGTAGTGATCAGCAGTGTAGTGGAGTGATCAGCAGTGTAGTGTAGTGATCAGCAGTGTAGTGTAGTGATCAGTAGTGTAGTGTAGTGATCAGCAGTGTAGTGGAGTGATCAGCAGTGTAGTGTAGTGATCAGCGGTGCAGTGTAGGTATCAGCGGTGTAGTGTAGTGATCAGCAGTGTAGTGTAGTGATCAGCAGTGTAGTGTAGTGATCAGCGGTGTAGTGTAGCGATCAGCAGTGTAGTGTAGTGATCAGCAGTGTAGTGTAGTGATCAGCGGTGTAGTGTAGTGATCAGCGGTGTAGTGTAGTGTAGTGATCAGCAGTGTAGTGTAGTGATCAGCGGTGTAGTGTAGTGATCAGCAGTGTAGTGTAGTGATCAGCGGTGTAGTGTAGTGTAGTGATCAGCAGTGTAGTGTAGTGATCAGCGGTGTAGTGTAGTGATCAGCAGTGTAGTGTAGTGATCAGCAGTGTAGTGTAGTGATCAGCAGTGTAGTGTAGTGATCAGCAGTGTAGTGTAGTGATCAGCAGTGTAGTGTAGTGATCAGCAGTGTAGTGTAGTGATCAGTAGTGTAGTGTAGTGATCAGCAGTGTAGTGGAGTGATCAGCAGTGTAGTGTAGTGATCAGCAGTGTAGTGTAGTGATCAGCGGTGTAGTGTAGTGATCAGCAGTGTAGTGATCAGCAGTGTAGTGTAGTGATCTGTAGTGTAGTGATCAGCAGTGTAGTGTAGTGATCTGTAGTGTAGTGATCAGCAGTGTAGTGATCAGCAGTGTAGTGTAGTGATCAGCGGTGTAGTGTAGTGATCAACAGTGTAGTGTAGTGATCAGCAGTGTAGTGTAGTGATCAGCAGTGTAGTGTAGTGATCAGCAGTGTAGTGTAGTGATCAGCAGTATAGTGATCAGCAGTGTAGTGATCAGCAGTGTAGTGTAGTGATCAGCAGTATAGTGATCAGCAGTGTAGTGTAGTGATCAGCAGTGTAGTGTAGTGATCAGCAGTGTAGTGCAGTGTAGTGATCAGCTGTGTAGTGTAGTGATCAGCAGTGTAGTGTAGTGATCAGCAGTGTAGTGTAGTGATCAGCAGTGTAGTGATCAGCAGTGTAGTGATCAGCAGTATAGTGATCAGCAGTGTAGTGTAGTGATCAGCAGTGTAGTGTAGTGATCAGCAGTGTAGTGTAGTGATCAGCGGTGTAGTGTAGTGATCAGTAGTGTAGTGTAGTGATCAGCAGTGTGGTGTAGTGTAGTGATCAGCGGTGTAGTGTAGTGATCAGCAGTGTAGTGTAGGGATCAGCGGTGTAGTGTAGTGATCAGCGGTGTAGTGTAGTGATCAGCGGTGTAGTGTAGTGATCAGCGGTGTAGTGTAGTGATCAGCGGTGTAGTGTAGTGATCAGCGGTGTAGTGTAGTGATCAGCGGTGTAGTGTAGTGATCAGCGGTGTAGTGTAGTGATCAGCGGTGTAGTGTAGTGATCAGCGGTGTAGTGTAGTGATCAGCAGTGTAGTGTAGTGATCAGCAGTGTAGTGTAGTGATCAGCAGTGTAGTGTAGTGATCAGCAGTGTAGTGTAGTGATCAGCAGTGTAGTGTAGTGATCAGTAGTGTAGTGTAGTGATCAGCGGTGTAGTGTAGTGATCAGCGGTGTAGTGTAGTGATCAGCGGTGTAGTGTAGTGATCAGCAGTGTAGTGTAGTAATCGGCAGTGTAGTGTAGTGATCGGCGGTGTAGTGTAGTGATCAGCGGTGTAGTGATCAGCAGTGTAGTGTAGTGATCGGCAGTGTAGTGTAGTGATCGGCGGTGTAGTGTAGTGATCAGCAGTGTAGTGTAGTGATCAGCAGTGTAGTGTAGTGATCAGCAGTGTAGTGTAGTGATCAGCAGTGTAGTGTAGTGATCGGCGGTGTAGTGTAGTGATCTGCAGTGTAGTGATCAGCAGTGTAGTGTACTGTAGTGATCAGCAGTGTAGTGTAGTGATCAGCGGTGTAGTGTAGTGATCAGCGGTGTAGTGTAGTGATCAGCGGTGTAGTGTAGTGATCAGCGGTGTAGTGTAGTGATCAGCGGTGTAGTGTAGTGATCAGCGGTGTAGTGTAGTGATCAGCGGTGTAGTGTAGTGATCAGCAGTGTAGTGTAGTGATCAGCAGTGTAGTGATCAGCAGTGTGGTGTAGTGATCAGCGGTGTAGTGTAGTGATCAGCAGTGTAGTGTAGTGATCAGCAGTGTAGTGTAGTGATCAGCAGTGTAGTGTAGGGATCAGCGGTGTAGTGTAGTGATCAGCGGTGTAGTGTAGTGATCAGCGGTGTAGTGTAGTGATCAGCGGTGTAGTGTAGTGATCAGCGGTGTAGTGTAGTGATCAGCGGTGTAGTGTAGTGATCAGCAGTGTAGTGTAGTGATCAGCAGTGTAGTGATCAGCAGTGTGGTGTAGTGATCAGCGGTGTAGTGTAGTGATCAGCAGTGTAGTGTAGTGATCAGCAGTGTAGTGTAGTGATCAGCAGTGTAGTGATCAGCAGTGTAGTGTAGTGATCAGTAGTGTAGTGTAGTGATCAGCGGTGTAGTGTAGTGATCAGCAGTGTAGTGTAGTGATCAGTAGTGTAGTGTAGTGATCAGCGGTGTAGTGTAGTGATCAGCAGTGTAGTGTAGTGATCAGCAGTGTAGTGTAGTGATCAGCAGTGTAGTGATCAGCAGTGTAGTGTAGTGATCAGTAGTGTAGTGTAGTGATCAGTAGTGTAGTGTAGTGATCAGCAGTGTAGTGTAGTGATCAGTAGTGTAGTGTAGTGATCAGCGGTGTAGTGTAGTGATCAGCAGTGTAGTGTAGTGATCAGCAGTGTAGTGTAGTGATCAGCAGTGTAGTGATCAGCGGTGTAGTGTAGTGATCAGCGGTGTAGTGTAGTGATCAGCAGTGTAGTGTAGTGATCAGCAGTGTAGTGTAGTGATCAGCGGTGTAGTGTAGTGATCAGCGGTGTAGTGTAGTGATCAGCGGTGTAGTGTAGTGATCAGCAGTGTAGTGTAGTGATCAGCGGTGTAGTGTAGTGATCAGCGGTGTAGTGTAGTGATCAGTAGTGTAGTGTAGTGATCAGCAGTGTAGTGTAGTGATCAGCAGTGTAGTGTAGTGATCAGCAGTGTAGTGTAGTGATCAGCGGTGTAGTGTAGTGATCAGCGGTGTAGTGTAGTGATCAGCGGTGTAGTGTAGTGATCAGCAGTGTAGTGTAGTGATCAGCAGTGTAGTGTAGTGATCAGCAGTGTAGTGATCAGCAGTGTAGTGTAGTGATCAGCGGTGTAGTGTAGTGATCAGCGGTGTAGTGTAGTGATCAGCGGTGTAGTGTAGTGATCAGCGGTGTAGTGTAGTGATCAGCGGTGTAGTGTAGTGATCAGCGGTGTAGTGTAGTGATCAGCAGTGTAGTGTAGTGATCAGCAGTGTAGTGGAGTGATCAGCAGTGTAGTGTAGTGATCAGCAGTGTAGTGTAGTGATCAGCAGTGTAGTGGAGTGATCAGCGGTGTAGTGTAGTGATCAGCAGTGTAGTGTAGTGATCAGCAGTGTAGTGTAGTGATCAGCGGTGTAGTGTAGTGATCAGCAGTGTAGTGATCAGCAGTGTAGTGTAGTGATCAGCAGTGTAGTGTAGTGATCAGCAGTGTAGTGATCAGCAGTGTAGTGATCAGCAGTGTAGTGTAGTGATCAGCAGTGTAGTGTAGTGATCAGCGGTGTAGTGTAGTGATCAGCAGTGTAGTGTAGTGATCAGCAGTGTAGTGTAGTGATCAGCGGTGTAGTGTAGTGATCAGCGGTGTAGTGTAGTGATCAGCAGTGTAGTGTAGTGATCAGCAGTGTAGTGTAGTGATCAGCAGTGTAGTGTAGTGATCAGCAGTGTAGTGTAGTGATCAGCAGTGTAGTGTAGTGATCAGCAGTGTAGTGTAGTGATCAGTATTGTAGTGTAGTGATCAGCAGTGTAGTGTAGTGTAGTGATCAGCAGTATAGTGATCAGCAGTGTGGTGTAGTGATCAGCAGTGTAGTGTAGTGTAGTGATCAGCAGTGTAGTGTAGTGTAGTGATCAGTAGTGTAGTGTAGTGATCAGCAGTGTAGTGTAGTGTAGTGATCAGCGGTGTAGTGTAGTGATCAGCAGTGTAGTGTAGGGATCAGCGGTGTAGTGTAGTGATCAGCGGTGTAGTGTAGTGATCAGTAGTGTAGTGTAGTGATCAGCAGTGTAGTGATCAGCAGTGTAGTGTAGTGATCAGCGGTGTAGTGTAGTGATCAGCGGTGTAGTGTAGTGATCAGCGGTGTAGTGTAGTGATCAGCGGTGTAGTGTAGTGATCAGCGGTGTAGTGTAGTGATCAGCGGTGTAGTGTAGTGATCAGCGGTGTAGTGTAGTGTAGTGATCAGCAGTGTAGTGTAGTGATCAGCGGTGTAGTGTAGTGATCAGCGGTGTAGTGTAGTGATCAGCGGTGTAGTGTAGTGATCAGCAGTGTAGTGTAGTGATCAGCGGTGTAGTGTAGTGATCAGCAGTGTAGTGTAGTGATCAGCGGTGTAGTGTAGTGATCAGCGGTGTAGTGTAGTGATCAGCAGTGTAGTGTAGTGATCAGCAGTGTAGTGATCAGCAGTGTGGTGTAGTGATCAGCGGTGTAGTGTAGTGATCAGCGGTGTAGTGTAGTGATCAGCGGTGTAGTGTAGTGATCAGCGGTGTAGTGTAGTAATCAGCGGTGTAGTGTAGTGATCAGCGGTGTAGTGTAGTGATCAGCGGTGTAGTGTAGTGATCAGCGGTGTAGTGTAGTGATCAGCAGTGTAGTGTAGTGATCAGCAGTGTAGTGTAGTGTAGTGATCAGCAGTGTAGTGTAGTGTAGTGATCAGCAGTGTAGTGTAGTGATCAGCAGTGTAGTGTAGTGATCAGCGGTGTAGTGTAGTGATCAGCGGTGTAGTGTAGTGATCAGCGGTGTAGTGTAGTGATCAGCAGTGTAGTGTAGTGATCAGCAGTGTAGTGATCAGCAGTGTAGTGATCAGCAGTGTAGTGTAGTGATCAGCAGTGTAGTGATCAGCAGTGTAGTGATCAGCGGTGTAGTGTAGTGATCAGCGGTGTAGTGTAGTGATCAGCAGTGTAGTGTAGTGATCAGCAGTGTAGTGTAGTGATCAGCAGTGTAGTGTAGTGTAGTGATCAGTAGTGTAGTGTAGTGATCAGCAGTGTAGTGTAGTGATCAGCAGTATAGTGTAGTGATCAGCGGTGTAGTGTAGTGATCAGCGGTGTAGTGTAGTGATCAGCGGTGTAGTGTAGTGATCAGCGGTGTAGTGTAGTAATCAGCGGTGTAGTGTAGTGATCAGCGGTGTAGTGTAGTGATCAGCGGTGTAGTGTAGTGATCAGCAGTGTAGTGTAGTGATCAGCGGTGTAGTGTAGTGATCAGCGGTGTAGTGTAGTGATCAGCGGTGTAGTGTAGTGATCAGCGGTGTAGTGTAGTGATCAGCGGTGTAGTGTAGTGATCAGCAGTGTAGTGTAGTGATCAGCGGTGTAGTGTAGTGATCAGCAGTGTAGTGTAGTGATCAGCAGTGTAGTGTAGTGATCAGCAGTGTAGTGTAGTGATCAGCAGTGTAGTGTAGTGATCAGCGGTGTAGTGTAGTGATCAGCGGTGTAGTGTAGTGATCAGCGGTGTAGTGTAGTGATCAGCGGTGTAGTGTAGTGATCAGCGGTGTAGTGTAGTGATCAGTAGTGTAGTGTAGTGATCAGCGGTGTAGTGTAGTGATCAGCGGTGTAGTGGAGTGATCAGCAGTGTAGTGTAGTGTAGTGATCAGCAGTGTAGTGTAGTGATCAGTAGTGTAGTGTAGTGATCAGCAGTGTAGTGTAGTGATCAGCAGTGTAGTGTAGTGATCAGCGGTGTAGTGTAGTTATCAGCAGTGTAGTGTAGTGATCAGCGGTGTAGTGTAGTTATCAGCAGTGTAGTGTAGTGATCAGCAGTGTAGTGTAGTGATCAGCGGTGTAGTGATCAGCGGTGTAGTGTAGTGATCAGCAGTGTAGTGTAGTGATCAGCGGTGTAGTGTAGTGATCAGCGGTGTAGTGTAGTGATCAGCGGTGTAGTGTAGTGATCAGCGGTGTAGTGTAGTGATCAGCGGTGTAGTGTAGTGATCAGCGGTGTAGTGTAGTGATCAGCGGTGTAGTGTAGTGATCAGCGGTGTAGTATAGTGATCAGCGGTGTAGGTTAGTGATCAGCGGTGTAGTGTAGTGATCAGCGGTGTAGTGTAGTGATCAGCGGTGTAGTGTAGTGATCAGCGGTGTAGTGTAGTGATCAGCGGTGTAGTGTAGTGATCAGCGGTGTAGTGTAGTGATCAGTAGTGTAGTGTAGTGATCAGCAGTGTAGTGTAGTGATCAGCAGTGTAGTGTAGTGATCAGCAGTATAGTGTAGTGATCAGCAGTGTAGTGTAGTGATCAGCGGTGTAGTGTAGTGATCAGCAGTGTAGTGTAGTGATCAGCAGTGTAGTGTAGTGATCAGCAGTGTAGTGTAGTGATCAGCAGTGTAGTGTAGTGATCAGCGGTGTAGTGTAGTGATCAGCGGTGTAGTGTAGTGATCAGCGGTGTAGTGTAGTGATCAGCAGTGTAGTGTAGTGTAGTGATCAGCAGTGTAGTGTAGTGATCAGCAGTGTAGTGTAGTGATCAGCGGTGTAGTGTAGTGATCAGCAGTGTAGTGTAGTGATCAGCAGTGTAGTGTAGTGATCAGTGTAGTGTAGTGATCAGCGGTGTAGTGTAGTGATCAGCGGTGTAGTGTAGTGATCAGCAGTGTAGTGTAGTGATCAGCAGTGTAGTGTAGTGATCAGCGGTGTAGTGTAGTGATCAGCGGTGTAGTGTAGTGATCAGCGGTGTAGTGTAGTGATCAGCGGTGTAGTGTAGTGATCAGCGGTGTAGTGTAGTGATCAGTAGTGTAGTGTAGTGATCAGCGGTGTAGTGTAGTGATCAGCAGTGTAGTGTAGTGATCAGTGTAGTGTAGTGATCAGCAGTGTAGTGTAGTGATCAGCGGTGTAGTGTAGTGATCAGCGGTGTAGTGTAGTGATCAGCGGTGTAGTGTAGTGATCAGCGGTGTAGTGTAGTGATCAGCGGTGTAGTGTAGTGATCAGTAGTGTAGTGTAGTGATCAGCGGTGTAGTGTAGTGATCAGCGGTGTAGTGGAGTGATCAGCAGTGTAGTGTAGTGTAGTGATCAGCAGTGTAGTGTAGTGATCAGCGGTGTAGTGTAGTGATCAGCAGTGTAGTGTAGTGATCAGCGGTGTAGTGTAGTGATCAGCAGTGTAGTGTAGTGATCAGCGGTGTAGTGTAGTGATCAGCGGTGTAGTGTAGTGATCAGCGGTGTAGTGTAGTGATCAGCGGTGTAGTGTAGTGATCAGCGGTGTAGTGTAGTGATCAGTAGTGTAGTGTAGTGATCAGCGGTGTAGTGTAGTGATCAGCGGTGTAGTGTAGTGATCAGTGGTGTAGTGTAGTGATCAGCGGTGTAGTGTAGTGATCAGCGGTGTAGTGTAGTGATCAGCAGTGTAGTGTAGTGATCAGCGGTGTAGTGTAGTGATCAGCGGTGTAGTGTAGTGATCAGCAGTGTAGTGTAGTGATCAGTAGTGTAGTGTAGTGATCAGCAGTGTAGTGTAGTGATCAGCAGTGTAGTGTAGTGATCAGCGGTGTAGTGTAGTGTAGTGATCAGCAGTGTAGTGTAGTGATCAGCAGTGTAGTGTAGTGATCAGCGGTGTAGTGTAGTGATCAGCAGTGTAGTGTAGTGATCAGCAGTGTAGTGTAGTGATCAGCGGTGTAGTGTAGTGATCAGCAGTGTAGTGTAGTGATCAGCAGTGTAGTGTAGTGATCAGCGGTGTAGTGTAGTGATCAGCGGTGTAGTGTAGTGATCAGCGGTGTAGTGTAGTGATCAGCAGTGTAGTGTAGTGATCAGCAGTGTAGTGTAGTGATCAGCAGTGTAGTGTAGTGTAGTGATCAGCAGTGTAGTGTAGTGATCAGCGGTGTAGTGTAGTGATCAGCAGTGTAGTGTAGCGATCAGCAGTGTAGTGTAGCGATCGGCGGTGTAGTGTAGTGATCGGCGGTGTAGTGTAGTGATCAGCAGTGTAGTGTAGTGATCAGCAGTGTAGTGTAGTGATCAGCAGTGTAGTGTAGTTATCAGCAGTGTAGTGTAGTGATCAGCGGTGTAGTGTAGTGATCAGCGGTGTAGTGTAGTGATCAGCGGTGTAGTGTAGTGATCAGCAGTGTAGTGTAGTGATCAGCAGTATAGTGTAGTGATCAGCGGTGTAGTGTAGTGATCAGCAGTGTAGTGTAGTGATCAGCAGTGTAGTGTAGTGATCAGCGGTGTAGTGTAGTGATCAGCAGTGTAGTGTAGTGATCAGCAGTGTAGTGTAGTGATCAGTGTAGTGTAGTGATCAGCAGTGTAGTGTAGTGATCAGTAGTGTAGTGTAGTGATCAGCAGTGTAGTGTAGTGATCAGCGGTGTAGTGTAGTGATCAGCGGTGTAGTGTAGTGATCAGCGGTGTAGTGTAGTGATCAGCGGTGTAGTGTAGTGATCAGCAGTGTAGTGTAGTGATCAGCAGTGTAGTGTAGTGATCAGCAGTGTAGTGTAGTGTAGTGATCAGCAGTGTAGTGTAGTGTAGTGTAGTGATCAGCGGTGTAGTGTAGTGATCAGCAGTGTAGTGTAGTGATCAGCAGTGTAGTGTAGTGTAGTGTAGTGTAGTGATCAGCGGTGTAGTGTAGTGATCAGCGGTGTAGTGTAGTGATCAGCGGTGTAGTGTAGTGATCAGCGGTGTAGTGTAGTGATCAGCGGTGTAGTGTAGTGATCAGCGGTGTAGTGTAGTGATCAGCGGTGTAGTGTAGTGATCAGCAGTGTAGTGTAGTGATCAGCGGTGTAGTGTAGTGATCAGCGGTGTAGTGTAGTGATCAGCAGTGTAGTGTAGTGATCAGCAGTGTAGTGTAGTGATCAGCAGTGTAGTGTAGTGATCAGCAGTGTAGTGTAGTGATCAGCAGTGTAGTGTAGTGTAGTGATCAGCAGTGTAGTGTAGTGTAGTGATCAGCGGTGTAGTGTAGTGATCAGCAGTGTAGTGTAGTGTTCAGCAGTGTAGTGTAGTGATCAGCAGTGTAGTGTAGTGATCAGCAGTGTAGTGTAGTGATCAGCGGTGTAGTGTAGTGTAGTGATCAGCAGTGTAGTGTAGTGTAGTGATCAGCGGTGTAGTGTAGTGATCAGCGGTGTAGTGTAGTGATCAGCAGTGTAGTGTAGTGATCAGCAGTGTAGTGTAGTGATCAGCAGTGTAGTGTAGTGATCAGCGGTGTAGTGTAGTGATCAGCGGTGTAGTGTAGTGATCAGCGGTGTAGTGTAGTGATCAGCAGTGTAGTGTAGTGATCAGCGGTGTAGTGTAGTGATCAGCAGTGTAGTGTAGTGATCAGCAGTGTAGTGTAGTGATCAGCGGTGTAGTGTAGTGATCAGCAGTGTAGTGTAGTGATCAGTAGTGTAGTGTAGTGATCAGCAGTGTAGTGATCAGCAGTGTAGTGTAGTGATCAGCAGTGTAGTGTAGTGATCAGCAGTGTAGTGTAGTGATCAGCGGTGTAGTGTAGTGATCAGCAGTGTAGTGTAGCGATCAGCAGTGTAGTGTAGCGATCAGCAGTGTGGTGTAGTGATCAGCGGTGTAGTGTAGTGATCAGCGGTGTAGTGTAGTGATCAGCAGTGTAGTGTAGTGATCAGCAGTGTAGTGTAGTGATCAGCAGTGTAGTGTAGTGATCAGCGGTGTAGTGTAGTGATCAGCGGTGTAGTGTAGTGATCAGCAGTGTAGTGATCAGTAGTGTAGTGATCAGCAGTGTAGTGTAGTGATCAGCGGTGTAGTGTAGTGTAGTGATCAGCAGTGTAGTGTAGTGATCAGCAGTGTAGTGTAGTGATCAGCGGTGTAGTGTAGTGATCAGCGGTGTAGTGTAGTGATCAGCGGTGTAGTGTAATGATCAGCAGTGTAGTGTAGTGATCAGCGGTGTAGTGTAGCGATCAGCGGTGTAGTGTAGCGATCAGCGGTGTAGTGTAGCGATCAGCGGTGTAGTGTAGTGATCAGCGGTGTAGTGTAGCGATCAGCAGTGTAGTGTAGCGATCAGCGGTGTAGTGTAGCGATCAGCAGTGTAGTGTAGCGATCAGCGGTGTAGTGTAGCGATCAGCGGTGTAGTGTAGTGATCAGCGGTGTAGTGTAGTGATCAGCAGTGTAGTGATCAGCAGTGTAGTGTAGTGATCAGCAGTGTAGTGTAGTGATCAGCAGTGTAGTGTAGTGATCAGCAGTGTAGTGTAGTGATCAGCAGTGTAGTGTAGTGATCAGCAGTGTAGTGTAGTGATCAGCGGTGTAGTGTAGTGATCAGCGGTGTAGTGTAGTGATCAGCAGTGTAGTGTAGTGATCAGCAGTGTAGTGTAGTGATCAGCAGTGTAGTGTAGTGATCAGCAGTGTAGTGTAGTGATCAGCAGTGTAGTGTAGTGATCAGCAGTGTAGTGTAGTGATCAGCGGTGTAGTGTAGTGATCAGCGGTGTAGTGTAGTGATCAGTGTAGTGTAGTGATCAGCCGTGTAGTGTAGTGATCAGCGGTGTAGTGTGGTGATCAGCAGTGTAGTGATCAGCGGTGTAGTGTAGTGATCAGCAGTGTAGTGTAGTGATCAGCGGTGTAGTGTAGTGATCAGCGGTGTAGTGTAGTGATCAGCGGTGTAGTGTAGTGATCAGCAGTGTAGTGTAGTGATCAGCAGTGTAGTGTAGTGATCGGCAGTGTAGTGTAGCGATCAGCAGTGTAGTGATCAGCGGTGTAGTGTAGTGTAGTGATCAGCGGTGTAGTGTAGTGATCAGCAGTGTAGTGTAGTGATCAGCAGTGTAGTGTAGTGATCAGCAGTGTAGTGTAGTGATCAGCAGTGTAGTGATCAGCGGTGTAGTGTAGTGTAGTGATCAGCGGTGTAGTGTAGTGATCAGCGGTGCAGTGTAGTGATCAGCGGTGTAGTGTAGTGATCAGCAGTGTAGTGTAGTGATCAGTAGTGTAGTGTAGTGATCAGCAGTGTAGTGATCAGCAGTGTAGTGATCAGCGGTGTAGTGTAGTGATCAGCAGTGTAGTGTAGTGATCAGCGGTGTAGTGTAGTGATCAGCAGTGTAGTGTAGTGATCAGCGGTGTAGTGTAGTGATCAGCAGTGTAGTGTAGTGATCAGCAGTGTAGTGTAGTGATCAGCAGTGTAGTGTAGTGATCAGCAGTGTAGTGTAGTGATCAGCAGTGTAGTGTAGTGATCAGCGGTGTAGTGTAGTGATCAGTAGTGTAGTGTAGTGATCAGCAGTGTAGTGATCAGCGGTGTAGTGTAGTGATCAGCAGTGTAGTGTAGTGATCAGCGGTGTAGTGTAGTGATCAGCAGTGTAGTGTAGTGATCAGCGGTGTAGTGTAGTGATCAGCGGTGTAGTGTAGTGATCAGCAGTGTAGTGTAGTGATCAGCAGTGTAGTGATCAGCGGTGTAGTGTAGTGATCAGCGGTGTAGTGTAGTGATCAGTAGTGTAGTGTAGTGATCAGCAGTGTAGTGTAGTGATCAGCAGTGTAGTGTAGTGATCAGCAGTGTAGTGTAGTGATCAGCGGTGTAGTGTAGTGATCAGCAGTGTAGTGTAGTGATCAGCAGTGTAGTGTAGTGATCAGTAGTGTAGTGATCAGCAGTGTAGTGTAGTGATCAGCGGTGTAGTGTAGTGATCAGCAGTGTAGTGTAGTGATCAGCAGTGTAGTGTAGTGATCAGCAGTGTAGTGTAGTGATCAGCAGTGTAGTGTAGTGATCGGCAGTGTAGTGTAGTGATCAGCGGTGTAGTGTAGTGATCAGCAGTGTAGTGTAGTGATCAGCGGTGTAGTGTAGTGATCAGCGGTGTAGTGTAGTGATCAGCGGTGTAGTGTAGTGATCGGCGGTGTAGTGTAGTGATCAGCGGTGTAGTGTAGTGATCAGCGGTGTAGTGTAGTGATCGCGGTGTAGTGTAGTGATCAGCGGTGTAGTGTAGTGATCAGCAGTGTAGTGTAGTGATCAGCAGTGTAGTGTAGTGATCAGCAGTGTAGTGATCAGCGGTGTAGTGTAGTGATTAGTAGTGTAGTGTAGTGATCAGCAGTGTAGTGTAGTGATCAGCAGTGTAGTGTAGTGATCAGCAGTGTAGTGTAGTGATCAGCAGTGTAGTGTAGTGATCAGCGGTGTAGTGTAGTGATCAGTAGTGTAGTGTAGTGATCAGCAGTGTAGTGATCAGCGGTGTAGTGTAGTGATCAGCAGTGTAGTGTAGTGATCAGCGGTGTAGTGTAGTGATCAGCAGTGTAGTGTAGTGATCAGCGGTGTAGTGTAGTGATCAGCGGTGTAGTGTAGTGATCAGCAGTGTAGTGTAGTGATCAGCAGTGTAGTGATCAGCAGTGTAGTGTAGTGATCAGCGGTGTAGTGTAGTGATCAGTAGTGTAGTGTAGTGATCAGCAGTGTAGTGTAGTGATCAGCAGTGTAGTGTAGTGATCAGCAGTGTAGTGTAGTGATCAGCGGTGTAGTGTAGTGATCAGCAGTGTAGTGTAGTGATCAGCAGTGTAGTGTAGTGATCAGTAGTGTAGTGATCAGCAGTGTAGTGTAGTGATCAGCGGTGTAGTGTAGTGATCAGCAGTGTAGTGTAGTGATCAGCAGTGTAGTGTAGTGATCAGCAGTGTAGTGTAGTGATCAGCAGTGTAGTGTAGTGATCAGCAGTGTAGTGTAGTGATCAGCGGTGTAGTGTAGTGATCAGCAGTGTAGTGTAGTGATCAGCGGTGTAGTGTAGTGATCAGCGGTGTAGTGTAGTGATCAGCGGTGTAGTGTAGTGATCAGCGGTGTAGTGTAGTGATCAGGCAGGTGTAGTGTAGTGATCAGGCGGTGTAGTGTAGTGATCAGCAGTGTAGTGTAGTGATCAGCAGTGTAGTGTAGTGATCAGCAGTGTAGTGATCAGCGGTGTAGTGTAGTGATCAGCAGTGTAGTGTAGTGATCAGCAGTGTAGTGTAGTGATCAGCAGTGTAGTGTAGTGATCAGCAGTGTAGTGATCAGCGGTGTAGTGTAGTGATCAGCAGTGTAGTGTAGTGATCAGCGGTGTAGTGTAGTGATCAGCGGTGTAGTGTAGTGATCAGCGGTGTAGTGTAGTGATCAGCAGTGTAGTGTAGTGATCAGCAGTGTAGTGTAGTGATCAGCGGTGTAGTGTAGTGATCAGCAGTGTAGTGTAGTGATCAGCAGTGTAGTGTAGTGATCAGCAGTGTAGTGTAGTGATCAGCAGTGTAGTGTAGTGATCAGCAGTGTAGTGTAGTGATCAGCAGTGTAGTGTAGTGATCAGCGGTGTAGTGTAGTGATCAGCAGTGTAGTGTAGTGATCAGCGTGTAGTGTAGTGATCAGCGGTGTAGTGTAGTGATCAGCAGTGTAGTGTAGTGATCAGCAGTGTAGTGTAGTGATCAGCGGTGTAGTGTAGTGATCAGCGGTGTAGTGTAGTGATCAGGGTCAGGTGTAGTGTAGTGATCAGCAGTGTAGTGTAGTGATCAGCGGTGTAGTGTAGTGATCAGCGGTGTAGTGTAGTGATCAGCGGTGTAGTGTAGTGATCAGCGGTGTAGTGTAGTGATCAGCGGTGTAGTGTAGTGATCAGCGGTGTAGTGTAGTGATCAGCGGTGTAGTGTAGTGATCAGCGTGTAGTGTAGTGATCAGCGGTGTAGTGTAGTGATCAGCGGTGTAGTGTAGTGATCAGCAGTGTAGTGTAGTGATCAGCGGTGTAGTGTAGTGATCAGCGGTGTAGTGTAGTGATCAGCGGTGTAGTGTAGTGATCAGCAGTGTAGTGTAGTGATCAGCGGTGTAGTGTAGTGATCAGCAGTGTAGTGTAGTGATCAGCAGTGTAGTGTAGTGATCAGCGGTGTAGTGTAGTGATCAGCGGTGTAGTGTAGTGATCAGCGGTGTAGTGTAGTGATCAGCGGTGTAGTGTAGTGATCAGCGGTGTAGTGTAGTGATCAGCGGTGTAGTGTAGTGATCAGCGGTGTAGTGTAGTGATCAGCGGTGTAGTGTAGTGATCAGCGGTGTAGTGTAGTGATCAGCAGTGTAGTGTAGTGATCAGCGTAGTGTAGTGATCAGCAGTGTAGTGTAGTGATCAGCAGTGTAGTGTAGTGATCAGCGGTGTAGTGTAGTGATCAGTAGTGTAGTGTAGTGATCAGCGTGTAGTGTAGTGATCAGCGAGTGTAGTGTAGTGATCAGCAGTGTAGTGTAGTGATCAGCGGTGTAGTGTAGTGATCAGCGGTGTAGTGTAGTGATCAGCAGTGTAGTGTAGTGATCAGCGGTGTAGTGTAGTGATCAGCGGTGTAGTGTAGTGATCAGCGGTGTAGTGTAGTGATCAGCGGTGTAGTGTAGTGATCAGCGGTGTAGTGTAGTGATCAGCAGTGTAGTGTAGGATCAGTGTAGTGTAGTGATCAGAGTGTAGTGTAGTGATCAGCAGTGTAGTGTAGTGATCAGCAGTGTAGTGTAGTGTAGTGATCAGCGGTGTAGTGTAGTGATCAGCAGTGTAGTGTAGTGTAGTGATCAGCAGTGTAGTGTAGTGATCAGCAGTGTAGTGTAGTGATCAGCAGTGTAGTGTAGTGATCAGCAGTGTAGTGATCAGCGGTGTAGTGTAGTGATCAGCAGTGTAGTGTAGTGATCAGCGTGTAGTGTAGTGATCAGCGGTGTAGTGTAGTGATCAGCAGTGTAGTGTAGTGATCAGCGGTGTAGTGTAGTGATCAGCAGTGTAGTGTAGTGATCAGCAGTGTAGTGTAGTGATCAGCAGTGTAGTGTAGTGTAGTGATCAGCAGTGTAGTGTAGAGTGATCAGCAGTGTAGTGTAGTGATCAGCAGTGTAGTGTAGTGATCAGCAGTGTAGTGTAGTGATCAGCAGTGTAGTGATCAGCGTGTAGTGTAGTGATCAGCAGTGTAGTGTAGTGATCAGCAGTGTAGTGTAGTGATCAGCGGTGTAGTGTAGTGATCAGCGGTGTAGTGTAGTGATCAGCAGTGTAGTGTAGTGATCAGCGGTGTAGTGTAGTGATCAGCAGTGTAGTGTAGTGATCAGCAGTGTAGTGTAGTGATCAGCAGTGTAGTGTAGTGATCAGCAGTGTAGTGTAGTGATCAGCAGTGTAGTGTAGTGATCAGCGGTGTAGTGTAGTGATCAGCAGTGTAGTGTAGTGATCAGCGGTGTAGTGTAGTGATCAGCAGTGTAGTGTAGTGATCAGCAGTGTAGTGTAGTGATCAGCAGTGTAGTGTAGTGATCAGCGGTGTAGTGTAGTGATCAGCGGTGTAGTGTAGTGATCAGCAGTGTAGTGTAGTGATCAGCAGTGTAGTGTAGTGATCAGCAGTGTAGTGTAGTGATCAGCGGTA